>NC_136902.1:76092812-76100312 GCF_949606895.1 Notothenia rossii
CTTATGCACAAAGTGCATTCTTGATTGTGTCTGTCATTGTCTGTAATTTTCTAAAAAGGTTTTGAATGGATTTGAATACAAATTAGTAGAAAATATTTTATTTCAAGTAAAATCATAATATAAAAGTTGAACCTTTTTACAACTGAAACAATAATGATTGTTTTGATGTAATCTACTGAGCACCATATCTTGCTTGAATTCGTTATTATAATAATAATACATTTAATTTAGCGCCTTTCAAGAGACACAAAGAAGCTACTATTACTATTATATATTAAGTTGTGTAGCTGTTGGTCGTAATTATCTGAAAACATTAGATATCTACTTTTGGGAAAAAGACACCACCTGATACCACATTTAGAAAATTAAAATCTAAGCCATGTGTTTAAAATTCTTACCTGAGTGGAGATGAGGGTAAAGCCTGCTTCTGCATGTGTGCAATAAGCCCTGCTTCCTCTTAAGCAGAGCTGTTGGTGACGATCTTTTATTAATAGTGCTTGTGCTCTCAGCCTCACACATCAGGTATTCACACACACATGCATACAGAGGCACATGAAGAGGTAAGGCAAAGTGTTTTACCATTCATTTGTATGTGACAAGATTTTGCACATACTGTAGACCTGAAGTGCTTTGAGATGTGTGGGTGTGTGTGTGTGACACTGGGTGTAAAGGAACAGCCTGCAGCACTGTGCATATCCAGCCTCATTTACAAGATTCTACTCCTCCATTATCAGCTGGATCATTATCCTCTCTCCTCCCTGCCCTCACTGCCTCACTTATACTGGGACTCAAGGTGCCACACCAAATATCAACACACACATCACCATAACCCAGAAGGCTTGTTATTCTGCATTCTTTTTACATGTGGACCCAAAACCAGAGTGCACATGAACATTTAGTTGAAAGGTGATGCTGTTGGTTTGCCACAGAAATCCAAAAACAAGGTTACAGCGATGTGGAAATTGTTGTCAGCATGGTGTCTTCGCTCCTTGCACCATTATCTTGCAGGCAAGTTGATGCTGCATCAGTGTAGAAGGATATGGCGATGCAGCGATAGACATCGAAGATGGGATTCAGGTTTCAACGTTGCTGGAATAGCACTCGCTCAATGTCTTCTTTTGTGCACATATATATCGCACTGTTGAGCATTATTGAATGCAGTATATGTTGCAAATCAAGGTCATATTTTCATATGCTTATGAAAGGACACATGTTCAACCAGCAGGGTCATGGAGCACCAACCATTCCATGTTTAAACAGTGAAGGGCGTCAGAGTAAACCAAACAAATTCATTTCTCTCAAAAACAATTTCTTCCTTCGATTTTGTATGCTTCTCATTTTTTCTGTTTCTTGTTAGAATGACGGCTTTACTCAATTTATTTTTTAGTGATTTTCCCCGCCTGGTCTGAAGTTGTGTTTCTGATAGGCTCCCTGTGTTGTTATTCAACTTGAACAATCCCTCTGCTTATTCAGCCCTGTGAGATCTCACTAATAGCCAGATGGACTGCTGAGGCGTGCAGCAGTAGGTTACACCAAACTGACTGTGGAAAGATAAGAGACAGCATATACACGCAACAGCGATTGTTGCGTATTTGTCTGCTCACTCAGATCTGACCATCTAAGCTGTGATTTATATTAAACAGACAGTGTTAATCCAGGATTTGTGTCTACATGAAGAATATGAGTGAATGTTGCCTAAATATTACATTTCAAAACCTTACTTCACCTCAGTGTATTGTTCTAGAGATTAAAATTCTTCTTCTCGCCTACAAAGCCCTTAATGGGCAGGCGCCATCTTACCTTAAAGAACTCATTATACCCTACTGTCCTACTAGGGCATTGCGTTCCAAGAATGCAGGGTTGTTGGTTGTTCCTAGAGTCTCTAAAAGTACAATGGGAGCCAGAGCCTTTTCTTATCAAGCTCCACTTTTGTGGAATCAGCTTCCAGTTTGTGTTCGGACGGCAGACACCCTATCCGTTTTTAAGAGTGCGCTTAAGACCTTCCTTTTTGATAAAGCTTATAGTTAGGGCTGATTAGATTCAGCCCCTAGTTTTGCTGATATAGGCTTAGTTTGTCGGGGGACATCTTACTTCTTCCTTCTCTCTGTCTATACCTGTGTACTCTCATGTTCCGATTAACCCAGCTTCCCCAAATTTCTTTCTTTTTGGTGTCTATATACGCCGGGATCCGGAGTCATGGATGATCCTGCGGTCCTGTGTCATGGATTGCGAGTCCTGGATCTTGAGTTGTGGCTGTGGTCCTGGATCATAAGTCCTGGATGGATATACTCATGGATTCATCTTCCTATTATACACACATGCATTTCCAAACATTTGGACTACCTATGTTGCAAATGTATTATCTTTTCAATTTACACACGGCATCTATTGCACGTCTGTCCGTCCTGGGAGAGGGATCCCTCCTCTGATGCTCTCCCTGAGGTTTCTCCCATTTTTCCCTTTAAACTGTGGGTTTTCTCTGGAAGTTTTTCCTTGTACGATGTGAGGGTCTAAGGACAGAGGGTGTCGTATTGTCATACTGATATTCTGTACAAACTGTGAAGTCCACTGAGACAAATGTAACATTTGTGATATTGGGCTATATAAATAAACATTGATTGATTGATTGATTGATTGATTCTATTATAAAGGATCATTGTTTTCACGAGAATCTTAGAACTAAGCAGGCGTAAAGGTACAGTATGATTTCTAAGATATGAACAGAATTTAAATTTCAAAACACTATCAACAGTAACTTCACTCAAATTATCTTCAGAGGTGACTAGAATGAAACATTGCACCTTTACACAGACTGCATCACACCCCTTATTAGCACTGCAGCCCTTTGCCAGCTTCTAATTGACTTGAATGGTTGGGCGAAACGTTTTTTTTACTTTAGATATTAAGTCAAATTCACTTTTAGCGTATTAAGCTTAATTGTTTCTTCCAGTCTTCTCTTATTGAATGAGCGTTTGTTTTATTACTTACAGTTTTTAAGGCAAACGACTGCCTCAAAAATGTTCAAGTAAAGCCAATTTCTCTGGGTTACCAGCGTACTGAACATGTAATCTTGTTCAGAAGGACAGAGGGAGGAAGGGGATTTTGTCTCTCGGTTTATTGGTTTGGCATTTAGACACTTGAGAAATGCCGAGGAGAAGAACAGAGAGAAATGTATTCAACAGAAGGGAGATAAAAAGAGGGGAGAAAGAGCCCATTCTCCTTCCCACTGAGTGGTCTGGTCTCCGGAGAGAAATATACTGATTTGTGATTAATGAAAAGATGGAGAAGAGGCTTTTTCCCTCTCTGTCTCCCTCTAACCTCACTCTTACACAGAAAATCCATCTCGGTAATGATGTCTGTGTGTAGGGAATGTTGATTATGGAGCTGATGAAGAGAGAAATCAGCCAATAAAGGGAACCCAAAAAGATTCGGCAGTACTGTATTATCATCTCACAAGCACTCTGCGGGTGCATTTGAGATAACGTGTTATCATGAAGTAAACACCTGACGTCTTGCAAGACACACAGTCAAAGCCTTTTCCTGTGTAACTTTCTCTCCACTTTAGCAAAATACTTTGCATAATACTTAGCTAGATTTATGGTGGGGTGCTTAAATGATGCAGGGCGATGATGATTCTGAGTCTATTTTGATAAGAAATTAGAATTTAAAATACTGAATGAATGAAAGATATTCTGAGTTTTATTAGCCCAGCAAACTGATATCAGCTGTGCTCTCCTTATCGTAACCAACACATCCTGTCGACCAGCACACAACTACACTGATATTTCAGCACATTAATTTGGCCTCGTTATTGAGGCAGTGATGAACAGAAAGGGCACAGGAGCAAGTATATGGATGATGAAGAAGTCACTTAGAGTTTTAAACCGTGCTTACACGTCATAAGCACAGGAGGGTGGCAGAAAAAAAAGGTTGCAAACGAGTGCAATAGATGAGTTGTACTATGTTCAGAGATGGAATAGGGGTGAGCAAAAGTATCATCTCAAGAGCCGCCAGCAAGATCAGAAGCGACGCTGCGCCTGACTATCACATGGGAGACTTCACAGCAACCGCACTACGAGCCGTCATTCACAAACCATTATTCAAGGAGAGGAAACTGTTGGAAGCGCGTCAAAAGTGGGGACGGGAAAACGTACACATAAAAGGGGAAGATGGTAATTAGAAAGAGGAACAGCATTTCTCCTGAAATTCAGAATTTTGTTAAGACAAGATCAGATTTGATGTAGAATTTCAAGGTGAAAAAAGATGCCATGGAAGGGTGAGGCAGTGGCAAAAGCGGTAAGGGAGGAAGATACATGTAAACGTAAGGGATAAGAAGAGTAAGAAAGGAATAGATGAAGGGAAGTTAAGCTAAAAAGTTAATGGAAAGGTTCATCAAATTACACCTGACTATTCCCTGTGTTTTTTATATTTCCGTTGTAAATTATTGTCTTTTATTGTGATTGTAGTAATATGTTTTTATTACATGTACAGCACTTTGGCTCGACCAAAAATCGCTTTTAAATGTGCTATATAAATAAAACTTGATTTGATTTGATTTGATATATAATTTATGTCTTCCAAACCATTTTACTTTGTACCAGCTTGGAGATCCCTAATGTTGGTTCTCACCAAGAAACCCTTACCAGCCAGTGTTTTCTTCTGTGGTAAACTCTATAGGCGCGTTCACACCAAGTACTTTTCCCACAAAGGTTCCTGAGAACTCTTTAGTTCTCATGAACTGAGTACAGATCGCGTTCACACCGGAAATTAGTTCCAAGGGGTGGATTAGGCAAATGAAGCCACTGACGTCACTTCTTCTTCTTCTGCTTTGGGTTTACTGGCAGGCCGCAAACAACTTCACGGCGTATACTGCCGCCCAAAATCCCCGGCCGGAAGTCCCCGGAGCAGCAGCTTCTACTGGAGCCTTCCGAGAAAACGGCCAGAACGCTGACACCTCCTCATCTCCACCGCTCCCATGTTTTATTTAGTGTTGTCATAAGTTAGTCTCTCTGCGTTTCTGCGCTAGCCTAATGCTAATGCTAATAATGATAATAAAATGGCGGTTTCACAAACGTTTTTGGGAGTTTGAAGGGGCGTGGTTTGCATTCCGCCCAGCCAATCAGACACAGGAACCTTTTTCTGCCACGAAAGTCCCTGCTCTCTAGCAGGGACTGCAAAGGGGGTACAAAAAGGTTCTCTAGAACTAATTTAGTTCCTGGGACTTTTTGGTGTGAACGCAACTAAATAGTAGTTCTCAGGAACCTTTGTGGGAAAAGTACTTGATGTGAACGCGCCTCATGTGACCATCCTTAGATGGTACTCAAATCACATCAAATAGATGCAGGAACAGGCGCTGATCACAAAGACTTACATGATTTTAAGCTTTCGTCTCTGTTTGATCCATCTACTTTCCTCTTGTTGTTTCCGACCTTATTTCAGTGAAACCAGGGTCCTTTGTTGTTAGCAAAGACAGTACAAATCATTTAACCTGTAAAACAAGCCTTTCTTTTTGTTTAAGTTCTTTCATTTTCAGAACGATATGTCCGCCCATGTTAAGGCAGCAACTTCTTCACAGACATTTCCTTACTTAGTATTTATTTGACTGTCATTGATATGAATTGAACCGATGAACAGCTCTCATAACAATGTATTGTAAGTCAGCAGTCTCAAAAATAAATTCAGCTCAGGGTAGAATTTGTAGTATTTGTCAGAATTGGGTCACCTGTCAGCTCTTTCGGGTTAACACGTATTCAGGTTGTGTTTGTGTGTTGTAGTAATACATATTGCCTCGAACACAGATGACTGTATACCCTTGTTGTATACTGAATTACAGCAGTTGTACTGCTCCGGACTGCAAAGGCTGCATATTCAATGTCTAGAAAAGGATGTGTGCAGAATTCACAGAACAAAGAGAGAATACCTGACAGCTTTGATATGACAACACTTCCCCTCACGTAGAGCTCCAACAATTCAAAATCAGTCATTCAGGGAGTTCATGAACTCTGAAAGAAAGAGGGAGAATAAAGTGATACGGTATG
Source organism: Notothenia rossii (assembly GCF_949606895.1). Lineage (NCBI taxonomy): Eukaryota > Metazoa > Chordata > Actinopteri > Perciformes > Nototheniidae > Notothenia > Notothenia rossii. The sequence goes on from NC_136902.1 coordinate 76,098,851, forward strand.
TGGTGAAGAGTGTACGAGGGAGATGGGAAATGCGAGGGGAAAAGAGAGGTTTTCCAAGAATTCTCACTATCCAACTGTTCAGTGGCTCCCACCTCCTGTGGGGAGAACAGAGGTTTTGCTGAGAAAGAAGATCACATTTGCTATTAAGGCGACGGCATTTTAACTCCTTTGTAGCAAGCAGATCTCACCAGGGACTGAGGTAAAAAGTTTGAGCAGAGAGAAGCTAACTAGTTACGAGGGAGGTTTCCAGTGCCAGTTAAGGTTTATTCATGTCAGTTCTGGAAATGAAGGTCTTGCCAAACATCACCGCTATAGATTTCTTTCTGTCCTACATTATTGTTATTAATTTATTGTCTCTTTCCAGCTGTTTTACTCTTGAATGTGGATCAATATTTCATTGGATGATTACCATTTTCCAGTCAGCAGCTGTCTCCCTGGAATGAATGCTCGGATATGGAAATTACCTGAATCGCTCAGGCACAGTAAATGTATTTAGATAGTACAACATCAATCACAATATACATCTAATACGCTTCTGTACCACAATTCCTCATTTGCATATGTTTAAGAGTATTTCACAAATTCAATATATGCTCTTACAAGTTCCATTTTGAATGGAGAAACCCGCACACAAATGCAGCACAAAATATCCTCATCCATCAAAGCTGTATTGGGTTTTCAATACATATCCATTTTGTTTAGTGAATTCAAAGGTGGCATGGTGGTAGGCACAGCTACCATATTTGAGTTATAACAGTCATACCACATGTAATGAAATGACAAATGACTAAGCAGACTCTAATTTGTTGATTTGATTTTGACATATTCCTGTAGTCAAGAGCATAAGAAGAGATTGTTGGTACAAATGCAACAGCTTAAATCGAATGAGAATATCCTATTTTAGTCAAGTGCTTTCAAATCAGGATTATATTAACTTCAAATGCATTCATGTAAGCTTGTCGTACCTAACAAATAAAGTGTATGTCCAAAACTTGACAACCAAGAAACAAATGCAGTCTGAGAGGGAGATTAAAAGAATTAGACAGAGAGCAAACTTTATAATTTCAAGGCATGCGAACACATATTTCATCTGACTTGTCTTTGTAAGTGTGAGTGCACAAAGACTGCTGTTAGCTTGTGTCAACGCGGGTATGCCTGCATGTGCTATTAAGTAGAACTCACTGGACCGTGCTTCCATATGGCTGGCCTCAATACAGCCAGTGTCACGCCAGTTATGCTCATTCAAGATTAGCTAATTCACTTTTCGTTAAGGCAGATTGCTCTGCCCAAAAGCACATTTTGTTCAGTCCAGCACTATGTTCTCTCTCTGTAATGATGGACAGCCTGTCTACACGAGTAAGATTTATATGTGGACTGAAATCGGAAATGAGCAGAGGAATGTCAATCGTGACACAGACTTCTTAAACATTGAGCTACAAAATGTAACAAATGAATTTGCATG
>NC_136902.1:76105312-76116815 GCF_949606895.1 Notothenia rossii
AGCTCAATGGAGATGAGGAATTCATTTTCCAGCATGATCTGGCACCTGCCCACAGTGCCAAAACCACCAGTAACTGGTGTACTGACCATGGCATTACTGTCCTCGATTGGCCTGCAAATTCCCCTGACCTGAACCCCATAGAGAATATGTGGGGTATTGTGAAGAAGAAGCTGAAAGACACCAGACCCAACAATGCTAATGAGCTAAAGGCCGCTATTGAAGCATCCTGGGCATCCATAACACCTCAGCAATGCCACAGGCTGATTGCCTCCATGCCACGCCGCATTGATGCAGTAATCCATGCAAAAGGATTCCCAACCAAGTACTGAGTGCATTAATGGACATTTTCAAATGTTTGATTGTGTTTTGCTGTTATAAATCTTTTTTTTTTACTTGGTCTGAGGAACTATTCTAATTTTTTGAGATAGGATTTTTGAGTTTTCTTAAGCTGTATGCCATAATCAGCAATATTAAAATAATAAAAGGCTTGCAATATTTCAGTTGATTTGTAATGAATCCAGAATGTATGACATTTTTGTTTTTTTAATTGCATTACAGAAAATAAAGAACTTTATCACAATATTCTAATTTTCTGAGACAGTCCTGTAAAGTGTGTTTATTTATTGCACAATAAATGTGTCTGAGTGTATGTTTAACCTTTATTTTTTAATATGGACAGAGTGGTAAAGAAGTTGATCAATAGATAATAGAATGCCTCTAATCTTTCATATTAGAAATTCACCATGGAGACAAACATCCTGCTTCACAGATAAATGGTTTAATTTTCACACACACACACACACACACACACACACACACACACACACACACATTATTCAGTAAGCAAATTAAAGTCAAAGCCTTAAACTGTTGCTTGTGATGTTCTAGCAGTGATGCATTGCTTTGTGGAAAAGTACACACACACACATACATCTTTAAGCAACGCTTTGAAAGTAAAAACCGTGTGCTTTCTAGTCTTTGAAGTTGTTCAAGCTTTAGTACGCACTCTGTCAGACCCCCACAAATCATTTGCTTGCTCAGCAGGGGGCCAAAGGTGTCCGTCCCTGTTTCAGTGGCATTTGTGACTCCAATCATCTTTCACTTGTAGCATTTTGGTGTAATTCAGACAAGAAATAAGGAACTTAGGGTACGTTTGCGAAGTCCATCAAACAGTAACACCACCAGCGTCACTTCTGGCCTCCAGCTCTGCAGGGTTTTGTCTAGGTGTCAGAGCAGCTGCTATGTTAGTGCACTGACGTGGTCTGTGCCATTAGAATTACGTCAGAGCTGTTCTTAGCCTTCATTGAGCATCACTGTGAGTGTCTCACATATACCAGCATTTTTTTTCTCACATTTCTTCTTCCTCCTCAACCAAAGAAAAGCAATTTCCTTTTTGTATTGTTGTATTTCCAGCAGATGAATTGAGTTATTTTTTTCTACAGCAGTGTAAAAGTTCTAATCATTATTGCTGCAGGCAGAAAAATAATTGAGTCAGTGGGGTACTCAAAACACACACACTAGCTCTGGACACAACAAGTATATCTACACATAAATAAACACATACTTATTTAACTAATTACATAAATATACACATAGCTGGTGTACACAGTTCATTTGTGTAACGTTTTTGACCATAAACAAAGGTAATGACCAATTATAATGCTGAAGTTATGATGGATATTGTCAGCACATAGATTTCCATAGACCAATGCATTCCTTATGTTTTCAGAAATACAGTTATACAAATATATATAGTTTGCAGTGATATAAATCAGAAGATGGGCTTTTGTTTTTGAACTAGTAAAAATAAGTCATGTAAAATAATCACATCTATTACTGAAATAGAAACTATTTGGAATTATTGTGGGATACTACATGTCGCAATGTCTGGTGAAAACACACCATGCGTTATGAGCAAAGAGAGTATCAGGGCACCGATATGCTCCTTGAACCAGACATAAACATTGCAATGGTCTTAATTAGTAATCTGTGTGTACACACTTGACTATTCATCCAATGGCGGCTCCCTGGCTGACTCTGTTATCAGAGGAAGGACCCTTCTATTCCATTAGTTAAAGTACAGGTGGATCAGCCCTGCCCGCCATGTCATCTCTATGGGGGAAAGTGTGTTTTAGTCCATGTGGGCATGTGTGTGTGTGTGTTTTGATGCCTGATTTATATCTGTGTGGTGTGGATACTGAGACAACTATGGTCATGCTTTGCTCATTACTCATTGAGCGAGCCCTTTAATTACCTCCTAAAGGGATTTCTTTTGGGTGAGAGGGTGTTGCTGTAATCAAGCAAAATGAGTTGCCCTTTGGTCTTCTTTCTCTCTCTTTTCCCTCTTTGCTCTGTCTTCCTTTGTTGTAGAGGAGAAATGAAGGCTGTTATTGAAGCTTTTACCCATAGGTGTCCTTGCCTCATCTCTCTGATGAACGCTCCCTCAGACCTGATGAAAATACTTTGATAGAAGTTGACAACTGCCAATAGTAATGGATTTTTCATCTTTGTTTGTAACCTTGTGTGTACATGTGCATGTGTGTGTTTGTTTGAATGTGTGTAAGTGCATGCATGTCTGCCTGTGCTTATCCATATGCTTGAATGCAGTTGGCCAGTCTGTCAGCCAGGTTTCAGTCATTAGGATTGTATCCAGATCACACCAAGCTGAACCCCTCATCTCTCATTGAGCCTGATGGACACCGCTCAGGGAACCAGAGAGGGGAGACACGCTCTGTCTGTCCTTCTCATTCACTCTCTCTGTTTGTTTGAGCGGCTAAGAGTATACGTGCCTGTTCCCAAACAGCTGAAGGTCACTTAGTGTAGAACTGTATTTACTCTTCATTCAAATGAATACTGTCATTGTACTGAAGGAACATAGGCGACGGATATCCAATGAGTAGATAACAAGTTATACCAGTTGAGCCGGATTGGTGCTATCCAGTGTCAATAACACCTGATTTGCCTTCACTCAGCTCTTGTTTTATGACAGTAAGGCACAACATTTAACAAGTTGACGGCGTAATTACAAAGGTGATTAGAGAGCTAATAGGCCGGTTGTACATCTTCTAGAATGGCAGCCGTAATAAAGAATCTAAGGGAACAACCAGCATTGAACTACATTCATCCTCTGTGTCATCATGCACAATGTATTGCTGGAGACACCTACTGTAGCATGAAATAATGCAGAGGCAGTTTTGAATACTTTGAAAGGTGTTTAGTCTGTGGATAGGTTCTGATATCTCGATAGCGTCACAACCGTCACAACTGTGCAAGATCCCCCTTCCAGGTGTGTTGTTTAGATACAAATGAGGGCCAAGATTGAAGATGGTATGGGTGGTAGAAAGTATGGAATAAAAAAAAGTGATATGAAATGTAAATAAGCGAGCTTGAGAGGTGCTGCTGAGGTCTAGGTTTGATTACTATTAGTTTTTTGACAGAGCCGCTCTAGTCGTCTCTTCCACTTTCCAGCCTTAATGCTAAGCTATGCCAACAGTTTGCTTTGTTCCAGCTTCATGCTGGTACCAATCTTCTCATCTAACTTCTTAAAAACATTTAGCTATTTCTGTAAGTCTCTTTTGGGAAACATGGCCAAGATCATTCCCATTTACCCCAGTCATAAGAAAACATGGTAATGACTTTGCTAAATGCTAATTGTCAGCTCATCGATATTACCTCATTTGAAAACATACATCAGTGGAACCCCCTTCAGTCCTTTCACAGTCACATCAATGTATCATCCTGCCCATATCAAAGATAGCACAATGCAAAACAATAGCTGCAGGCTGATCTGACATCAGCATTATTCATAAAGCTCTGCTGGCATACCAGTGTCAAGCATATGACAATGCTGTCTAATTACTAAACTGAGATAATCCACAGGTAAATATAAATGTCCATGGTTAACGTCGTCATATCCATTCATTTACTTTGTCCGCAGCTGCTGAAGAGCTGTAAGGGAAGGCTTTAGTATTTACCTTTTCATATGTAAGAGCCAAGAGACTGATGAAAATACTATGGTAATTTGGAAAAACTTTACCAGCTACAATATTCTATATCCAGCTGCAGTATTGTTGGCTCTGTTCCTTGAGCAATTACACTACAAACATACAAATATCAGTTTTCAAATAAAAGTCTCTGTAGTGTATTTCTGCTTATTTTGCCTAATTTACATTCTGATGTCTGAGTCTGTCTGATGTATGTTCAAAAGTATTTTTCCAGATGTGTCGTTTACGTATACTCTACCAGTCAGCCTGGGAGTATTTTTTTGGAGGCTGGGCCTTCTTAAGTCCCATCGACACAACATTACTACTGTATGTGGGAGGACAAAGACAGACCCTGAAAAATTTGTGAAGACAAGACAATTGCAGGCCAGTAAAAAGGTGAAAGAAAACCTGAAGACAATAAAGTAAAGTGAGAGAGAAACGGTTGTAAAAAAGAGCGACAGAGCAGGATCATTATGTTTCACCACCGAGTACCTACCTACCCCGGACATCATTCTCCCACTTCCAATTAAGCGTTCCAAAAACAGACGGGAGGGAGGCACTCAGCTAAGACACTGAATGTCTCCCACTGGTCCAGTTTCCCTGGATAAGAATTGGATCAGCACAACTACAGCGCTGTGCGTCTGAGAGACTGGGACCTGCTTTGACAAGCTGAGGAAGCTCCAGCTGTTCTGTTGCTATACGGAGCTAAGGATGCATCCTTTGCCAGAATAAAATGAGCTTGCCCGGGGAGAACAAGAGTTTGTGGATTTATAACAGGCCCTTTCAGCAGAGGCCAAATGGTTATCTGATGTAATTTGGTGTCACATCACATGAGACATGGCTCCTCTATGCCCTTTGTCTGTCACGCTCCCACATACAGTACACATAATGAAATCCACAGAGACCTATTTGACCATACATGCACATATGAAGACACACTGGTGTCTCACTTATCCTCTTCCTCCACTCAAGAATATGCACTTCCTCCTCATGAATCTATAAAGTACAAAACAAATACAAACTTGACCAACACACACCAGACATTTGTAATTAGAGCATCCAACATATATGTTGTGTTGCACCATGAGAAGGTATGTGTGCAGGAAACTCAACCATGACTTGGCTTTTTGTTGATGACTCATTCTAATCATCCCCACTGCCCAACCAATTTTTTTTTCTTTGATCTTCAGGCTGTTCTGATGAATCAGTGGGTTGCGTTCGTGTAATATCACAATCATTGGTTCTCAGCACAGTATTTGAAACTTCTTTCCATGTCCTGAAACCTACGAAATGTATCCATATGTACTTGTATTTGATCAAGGGAGATGCCGTTGATTTGAGTTTCCTTAATGTGTTGGTCTCTGCTGTCTGAGAAATGGGCGAGTACTGTGTGTGTGTGTGTGTGTGTGTGTGTGTGTGTGTGTGTGTGTGTGTGTGTGTGTGTGTGTGTGTGTGTGTGTGTGTGTGTGTGTGTGTGTGTGTGTGTGTGTGTGTGTGTGTGTGTGTGTGTGTGTGTGTGTGTGTGTGTGTGTGTGTGTGTGTGTGTGTGTGTGTGTGTGTGTGAAAATGCTTGAGGTGGACTTATAGTTGGCTTAGCCAGGCCTCCGGCAGGGCCATCAGTAAATCTAAGGAGAAATTGAAATGATCGGCTCATTCATCTCTCTCACACCACACACACACACACACACACACACACACACACACACACACACACACACACACACACACACACACACACACACACACACACACACACACACACACACACACACACACACACACACACACACACACACACACACTTATCCATTCTCGTTTCCACAAGGCTAATCTCTCCATCATTGCCACTTGCTGATTTCTCTGTTTGTTGTCTCTTTCATTTCTCATGTCTTTATTCTGTATCTCACTGACTTGTCTTCTTTAGTGTCTTTTATTTTACGTTTTTAGAGTCTGTTTATCTGACTGGATGGGAGAGAGAGACAGCTCTAGCATTAGTGTGGATGTAAGAAATGCTGAGGTGACATTGACTCTGAAAGCAGGAAAAGTTCATGGAGGTTTGGTTTGAACAGAATCCACATCCGAGCCAGAGTAACACTCTCAGATCCGCTTTTCATCCGAGAGGAATTGAGAGGGAAAGACAAACAAAAAGATGTGTGTGTGTGTGTGTGTGTGTGTGTGTGTGTGTGTGTGTGTGTGTGTGTGTGTGTGTGTGTGTGAGTGTGAGTGTGAGTGTGTGTGTGTGTGTGTGTGAGTGTGCAGATTGTGGCTTGGATGCACATCTCTCTCAAAAGGAAATTAAATCTAGATGACACCACACGGCAATCAATTAATCCTCCATGAAGCCAGGACAGGGTCATAAGCAACACACACATGTTGCAGTACATACAGATATAGCAATGCTATAGCAATATTTCAGAAAGTCTTATGTGGAGTAAGGTTAGTAAGACTTGATACAAGTATTAAACTGTTTCTATTTATACCCGACCTTTGCAACTGAAAGCTCCTGAGGGAGTATGTGTGCAGTGTGTGTACTGTATGTTCATTCATATACAGTAGTGTCATCAAGATAGAAAAACTGCCTGTATCAAACATTGGACTGCAGGAGCTAACACTCACGCACTAATACAATTAGCGTAGAGTTTATGCAGTAAGTTATTGGCCCTATTGAGCCACAAAACAGAATGAATCTAAAACCCAGACGGCTCTTGTGTCTTATGAATAATGATTTCTCAGCGAGGTAATTTGATTTATCTTTGCATACTTTTAGCTACAGTCTAGTTTTTCTTCATTGGTGAATTGATTCCCAAGGTTGAGAGACAGCAGGATGATAGTACTCTGGGGTTTGTTTGAACTCCTTTTTCTTTATTAACCATTATGCAAGTGGGAGAGATTAAAAGAGGCGCAGAGAGAGAAAGAGAGAAAGAAGATGAAACAAATTGACATAAGCATAAGATGGGATCCATCAATATCACAGTAGCACTAATTATTTTCATAGAAAGTGATGTGATGGCGCAGTGCTTTGTCTCCTTTGCTTCTCTGTCCCCCTCAGCTTCATCCCACTTACCTTGCCCACAGGGTTTTACATCAGGTCTTCAGCTATTCTTCATATATTGATATTCTTCATCTGTAGATCGGCTATTGATGTCTTGTGCCCACATGAAACATTGGTCTGGCTTCGATCCAACACAGTGACAGCAAGATAAAGGACATGGACACAGATGTGGTTTAAGTGGCGTTTTGTTGAACCACTGGTTGCCACTTTTCGGGGTTGTGAAAGCCACGGAAGCCCTGTCAAAGAAATAGGATGCTGTAACTCTTCTGACAAGCACAGACACAATACAACAGAGGCAAAAGGGTTTTGTTTCGAAATGCAATGGAGGGAGAGAAGCCTAGTGTATTTTGGGACTCGTTTCATGGAGGTGTATGTATACATTGGCAGAGAGCATAAGATAAACAGTGGATATAAGAAGAGCTCGTTCACCGACGTATCTTCCCAAGAGTATGGTTTCCTTTTCTACATGACAAATATCAAAGGCCTGTTTCATCTCACCGCTGGCTTTTCACCCTCCGAAACAAATCGACACGGTTCTGGGCTTTTTTTTTCTGAATAGCTGCTTGTTGGAGTTTTGATGATGAAATGTTGCAGTCTGTTCAATCCCTCGTGCTCTGAATTTCTCAGCTCCTCCCTTCAGTGTTCCTTCTTTTACCATCTTTCTCTCTCAAGTCGGGCTAATTTCTTCATGGTTTAAGATCTCACCTCTATGGCTATTTTCATCTGGTTTTGTGTCTGGCTGGCAATATGTGTATAGAAAGTTTGGAGAGGAGAAAAGCGGAGAGTGGACATATTTAAAACTAACGATATCGCAAAATGGAGAGCAATATGCCAGCTTAGTTAATTCCTTATGGGTGCCATAACACCCCCATCCGATCTTATTGCCACACACTCCCACTCTTACAGGCTCTTAACTGTTCCAACTGGTCCAAGTTCCTTTCAGAGCTTAATGTCCTCCAATTAGGCCCAGGCTCATTTTGGACTGAGTGTGTCTGATTATTTGTCATTTGTCCCATCAGAGCTCAGTTGCTGGACTCATAACTGCTACTTAATTGGCTAGGAGACAGCACACTGGGTCTATATTGGTGCTTAGGCTAGCTTCTGACTGATGATGATGGCTAGTGTGGGACAGAGAAAACCTATCTGTGGGGTAATGGAGACTGAATGGATGGTGCTCTGCAAACGTGTTGTGTTTTAGCCCACATAAGCCTTAGTGTCTAGTCTGGAGATGCCTATTAGAGGTGTGCCAAGTGCATGGTGATGTCGATGCTCCATGATTAAACTTAAGCATGTCAGCCACAGTGGGCTGCAAGAAACTGGAGAGTTAGTATATCTTTGGACAGCACAGATAGAGAGGAACTAGCCAGACAAATAAATGAACATACGCCTTCTGCTAACAGGGCAGTTCAAGAGTAAAGAATATAGAGAAGTGTGCATGAAGCCATTTCTATTCCTTATGGACCAAACTGGATCAGGAGCAAAGCCATTAAAGATGCAGTTTTCATTTAAAAAAATACATTGATGTTGATTCAATGTTTCTAACCAAAAAGTATTATGTGTCTTTGATATGCTATTTTATGATATTTTGATAACCTTGATAAATCCATGTTCAAATAATAATTGTTCAGTTATTCTTTATTTCTCTTGTTGTTAACAAATCACATGAAAGAACAGAAACAGCATGTATGGGGCTTACAAAGCCTGATTGATGTTTCCTCCCAAGAACTTGGTATAAACAAAAGTGAGCTATCAATGTTTTATTTTGGTTAAAATGTTGTTTCATTTAGTATATGTTTTGTACATTGAACATGAGCACTTTAGTTTATTTTTGAATCAATCCCACTTGCTGACACCTATACTCACTCTGTTATTCTGCCTTTTTAAATAAAACTAATAATTACTTCTTAAATGGGCATGAAGCTAAGTGAAGACAGACTGATGTATGGTTGGTTGGGTTGGGGTTTACATGGGATGTGTTGACAATACAAATATTAAAGAATATCCCTAGCCTTAGTTGATAAATCATTCAAGCAAATTGTTATGTTTCTTAACATGTTACCCCGCGAACTGTGTATGTCATTGAAAAATGGGAACAAATTGAGGAATGTCATATAGAGCTGCTTTATATTTGATAGACATTGCCAATGTTCGAGAAAGGCTTGTTTTATTTATCATCACTATGGGCAACTCGACTTCCCATAGTGGTGATAAGACCTTAGCTCCCTATGTGTCGTGTGAATATACTGTATGCAACTCCTTGAAGTGCAATGCTGACAAAGAAGATAAGTGCTCAGACAAAGTTTCCCTGTGTAAATAAGGGTTTAAAATAAACACAGGGCCAGTGCTGTCGATTGGGATGGATGGACAACACCTCAGCAGATAAGACAAGTAAATTGCACAAGATGAAATGCAACAGATAAACGCTCTGGCTGATAAGACTCATTGGATCAACAATAACTGGATCTGGCTCGGCGAGCAAGTGAAGGAATAGCCGATATGGTGTGGAAATAAAGGACAACAGAGGGGAGGGGGAGGGGGAGGCTGTTTCCAGAAATCTAAAAGTAAAGCCAATGTGTGTAAAAAAAAAAAAGGAAAGCAACAGAACAATAGGTCATTGCTGAAACATCTTGTATGAAGTCAGACTGAATCTGTTCATTTCACACCTCGCTACCATGTCCACTCTCGTGTCTTCAGCTTCTTCATTTTACAATTCTTATTTTATTAAGTAACATGAAAATATTATCTGTTCCACTTTCCCATGTACAGTTATCATAAATACCAGGGGAGGTGTCATTGTTCTGGTAAACCAGCCTCCTCTTTTTTGCTGTTTGTACTCTACTTGACCAGAGGCCAATGTTTACGACCAGCTTCCGTGTACGGCAGTCCTTTTTTCTGCTAAGTCTAGAAGATATACAGTAAATAGCCTTGGGTCCTCTATGACACACACACTATTCTATACCAGTTTATTTTCTACCATGAATGAGCTCCATCATACAAAATGTATAAGCACACACATTCACTCACTCAGACTTACCAGTAGGACCTTATGGTTTGTCACATCAAAGGTTACATCTTTAATATACAGTAAGCTCTGTGATCATGACCCGTCCCATAATGTAGGAACCAAACTATTTGTCTTTGTGTGGGCTTTTATGTGAGCAGCCAATGAAGACTCTAGCCATTATGGAACACACACTGCCATGGGGCCAATAAAACCATTGAATAGGAGAAAGGAAGAGACTGAAATACAGATGGAAGAAAAGATGGGGGGAAAATAAATAAGATGCATTGGGGTCAGACAAAGAAAAAAGAAACAGTCGAGGGAATCAAAGCTTCAGAAGTACCATCAAGGCCTTACTTATGGAACTAAAGAGCTAAAGGGTCCCTGTTTGACGAAAAGCACTCCCCACGGCTCCACTGCTTGATTTTGTTCATGTTTTCTACTCCTGTTGTATGCACCCACAGTTTCCCCTCCCTCCCAGGCAATAAGGGACAGTTGGTTTAGGGAGGAGACACCTTTACTTTCCTCAGTACAAACTCAAAGTGGGAAATAAAGACATACAAAATATAAGATGGATTGCTCAGTGGACGAACATAGGGGCGTTAAAATCATATTGTATACATAAACACCAACATATATTTCTCTGCATCTGTCTTTTAAGGAGAGCAATCTCTGCCAGACAGACATCAGACTGGATTGAATTCTTGTATTTCTTCTTCCATTCCCTCACTCTCTCCCTATTTCTCTCTTAGCCTCTCTGTTCACTCGTGATGTCATTGATGCAGAGATAAATATGTTGCTTTAAAGACGGGCTAACTGCTGAGGGACAGTCCGCAGTGCAGAGAGGTAGAGGAGGGAGAAACAGGGATGCCTAGCCAAATGAAACGGTGAGAGATAGACAGATGGAAGGAGCAACTTAGTTTTAACCAAGCTCTGCTCTAATGGTGCATACTCACTGCGATGCATGACAGTCAAGAAAGAGAAGGGTGAGTGGCAGAGAGAAAAGGAGGGAGAGCGTCAGTTCATGTTTTAAATATAGCTTACTGCTCAGTCACAAATCAATGGGCTAAGCCTTAGTGAAATCAACAGAAGGAATAGAAGGGATCCTGTGGTAGAGATTTAAATAATGTCTCCACACGCACACTCAAATACATGCACCACCACGCCCCTCCACGTTCACACAGACATTCATAAGCTCCAGCAAACACAGGGAGAGAAAGAGCAGGCAGGGTTTGGGCGAGTGCAGATGTCTTGCAGTAGAGGTGATTTATAGCCCAGCAGCTCATCCCTAGATGAATTCTCCTGTGAATCATTGCACCTGCAGTGGTGATGGCAGACAGGGATGTGTCACTAGCTGCTGCTTTTGTTTGGCCCTATTTGTGACTTCGTTCAGAATTTGTTTTTTCTTTCTCTGCTGTTTGTGTTTTTCTCTAAAGTAAACAGTTTTTCTCACTGACATGTTAAATT
>NC_136902.1:76117015-76139515 GCF_949606895.1 Notothenia rossii
AAGATGACACAGTTCTTCAAAGGAAAATTGTTTCTTGTCCTGTCCTTGTCAGTATTAACTTGTCTATGGAATTGATCTGAAATGATGGGATCTTTGTGTGAGCAGTATATTTCAGTAAGCTTGCCTGCTAAGGACATACAACCAGATGTTGTTAAAAGGCCAGTGGCCGATGAAAAACCGAATCAAAAGAGACTGACTCGCCATGAGGATACAGAAGATATTACACACCAATGTCATATTCTCAATCTCACACTCGTAAATTCCTTTCCTGGCATGATGGAGTTCAGAGAGGTAATAAGGTTTTCAGCTGCTATTCCATGGAAAAAATAAAGCACAAAACTTCCTTTGAAAATCCTTTTATACAAAGCATACAGTGTCTGATATTTTAAAGAGCTGATCTTTGATGTGTCTTGGATGTGGAATTCATGCAAAACTGAGGTTTTTCAGTTTGTTCCACACAAAAGCACAGGGAGAGCACTTTTCTTTCTTTCTGCTTTCTTTGAATGCTCCTCTGTGTATGTGTGTCAGCATGCTCGTGTCCTTTGCCTTTGTAATCGGATCTCTGTGATGTCTTGACTGTTTCTCAGATGTAACCAAAACCCTCTGTGGGCATCAAATGATAAACACAAGGGTAAAGTGAAAGAAAAAGAGAGAAACCTATTTGAATTAGGGATTCCTTCTTTTTTCACTGCAGGCTTTGAAGCTTGGGAAATGCCTGGTGATCGGATCAAGGATGCTGCAAGGAATGGGATAAAGGAGGAGAGTGTTGGGAATTAGATTTTCCTCTCTCTGGGAATATGGGGATTCTCTGAGATTCCTTTACTTGTGCACACTGACAGCGACACTAAGCTTATCATCATGACACTTCTGCATGTGTACATGCATGTATGTTTCTTTAGAGCTGATCCTTTTATCACAAACTGTCAGAGCTTAACTGATGTTGGCCAACATTACATCGCCCCGCTCACACATAAGCTGAGGCATGCATGCTTCTAATAGCAAATCGTGTTTGAATCCTCATCCACCGTATCAGATCCTTGATTGAATTAGAATCAGCATGTTTTGGCCTTAAGAGGATTTCTCCACATGCATTTTGTATGAGACTGTAATCGGCACTCTTACTATCACTGCTTCTATTAAAAGAAGAGGATTATTAGTGGGGATTACATTCAACAATTTAAGAGATTCTTAAAAAAAAAAATCACACACCACCCACAGTGTAAGCACACATTACTGCCATAGGGGAAAACGATATAACAGTTACATACAGTAAAAACATCCTGTCCCTGATAATGAATGGCTTTGATAAAAGATATGGTTCTCCCAATTATAGCCCAGTTACTCTCTCCGTGCTGACCCCAATCCTTTGTCTAGATGTGTCTCCACTTTAATATCCACTGTTAACTACGTGTCTGTGCCCTTACTGCAGTGCCCTGCCTCGCCCTGCTGTCTGACGTATTGATCAGGACAGCCTCAACCTCTCTGCATTGTAGTTCCCTGGAGCCCAGACGCTCTGCACAGCTCTGTGCACGGTGTAGGAGTGTGTGCTGAATGGAATCATTTGTTACGACCTTGAGTATTAACTGGAAAGCTGTGTACATAAAGTACATACTGCAGATGAGAAGAGCACTCTTACCTATGCGAATAAACCACATCTTTTATTCAAACTTTCTCTCTCTCATTTTGACTTTGCTTATGTCTTTTATCATGGTGTCTTTCTTTAATTTTCTAGTTAGACTACAAGAGCCATAGTGAGTTTATCTGCCTTTCCCTGGCTCTGTCTTAACCCCCGTGGTGAGTGTGTACCTGCCTCCTGTTTCTTTGTGTGTCTTGAACTGTGCTTTGGAGTAATTACCTGGAGAGGTAGAGAAATGAGAGGGAACACCTGACCTTTAAGTGTTTATCGGCCTGCAGGCCTGGAGGGGAAGACACACAACACACACAACCTCACATCATACACAACGCATCTGTCTGCCATGCAATTGAGATAAACACACACTCACATAAACGGTGCCCTAAAACAATGAGACACACAAATAGAAATCAAACGAGCTCACACATACACAGTCGTTTTTTCCCTTGGAAACAAATGGCGGTGCGCACAGTAGTGACAGGTCATCTATGTGAGGGATCAGCCAGGCGCATATGGCAGGCCTTAATTACACTTGCGCACAAATAATTGATCATGTAATCAATTAATTCATGTGAACCCCGGCCGTCGTTAGTGGCCTGTGAAGCCCATTTGCTTTTACAGGTCATTAAAATGATGTAGCGATGTAGAAGCGAGGTTCTAAAAGGATGAACCTATAGCAACAATAAGCTGGAGAAATAAGGAATGAGGGAAGAGGAAGTGCAGTAGTAGTTAGTGTTTGTAAATGCTCAGAGATGATTATCTATTCCTTTCATTACTCTCACCCTCCCACTAATACTGAAATATCACACATGCACAAAAAAGAATACCGATACACAAATACCACACGCACAAAAAAACAGTCCCATCTGCTCCCTCCGCCTTCAACTTTAAGGAGTAATTGTCTGCATATACTGCACATAGCCTATTTCTACATTTGTCCTACTTGTTTCTTCTCCTCCCTCCCTCTCTCCATTTTACATTTTCTTACTCTTAATACCAGTTTTACTCTATTTGTCTGTTTGATATTCTCATTCATATGGCATTCATGTACACACACACGCACACGCACATAAACACATGCACACGCAGAGGGAGGCAGGTGTGTTAATGTGACAAATGGAAATTAATGAGAAGGAGTTGTCCATTTTTTTCAATTGAAAGAAATAACCATTTGATTCACACTTGGCTTTGTACTAGTGTAATGAGCTTGGCAGTCATTCACAGGGATGAGTCTATGGAGAATGAGAGAGAGAGAGAGAGAGAGAGAGAGAGAGAGAGAGAGAGAGAGAGAGAGAGATGTAAGAAGCTCACATTGTTCTTTTTACAAGGTTTTCAACAAACCATCCCATGCGTCAGATACTTTCCCTGGGGGGGACAGAGGAGGGAGGGTTTGATTCCTTTTAGCTGAAGAGAAAAAGGGAATTGTCTGCCCATACCTGCCTATCTTGTTTTTCATGTTGCTCACCACTGGCTGCAGAGAGCAGAGGAGACTGAAGCAGTGATTTAACACATGACTGCTGTCTCACTTCATCAGTGTCCTGTCATATCCCACCCCATATACCCACAATCCCACCTCCTATTGCTTCATCGCTGACTAGTAGAGATAGTTGTACATTGCATTTTTGTCAAGCTCCATAACCCTTAAAGACTAAAGCCTGAAAACATGATTCTCAACAGTAAAGTTAATATTCAAAAACACTGAATACTCTTTGGAAATCAATGATGTCATTGGAGGGTATATTTTATGTATCTATTGGTTTGCGATTGGCTAAAGATTTTCAGTCCATCTTCTAAAGAGTGTTTTTGATACTATCAGTGGAGGTGTGGTGATCTTTTAAAATGATATGCATAGATAACACTAAAACGTCCTTCTTGGCCTATGAATCAATAGTTACCGAAAAAATCTCTCAACACAAGTCAATAGCTGCTGTCAATGTTATTACAGGATCTTCCTCAGCAGATGAAGTTTGACAACTTGTGATGGAGTTGTATATGTTGCAATTTACGTTTTTTCTGAGCACTTGGACACGGAGCACAATTCCTTTGCATGTTGGCTTAAAAGTTAACACTTAGGGTAATTATTAAACTTGAAAACACATTTTTCTTAGGAAAGTTATTAAATCAATTTAGTTGTCGTTCTTTCAATCCTATCACATTTGAAGAACTACATCTGCTCAGTAAGATTGCGCAACAGAATCAAAAGCTCTAGGACAACAATGGACCTTGTGATGAGATTTTTTTTGTCAACTCTACACAAAGAGTAACAAAATACTGTCATTTCATCCTGTGAACATCTCCTAAACACATTTTAAAATCAAAATTAGAAGTCTTAGGTTTCATATCAATAACTTCCACAATCTTTTAAAGTTTTGCCCATATACCGTAGTTTTTTTCTGTTTTATTACATTACATTGTGGTGACCACTGTATTACAGAATTCAATCTAGGAACTACAGGTTGGGGGTATGGTTCTGCACGGACACATTTGTTGACGGTACTTCCTGTGTATATACTGTGTCTTCTTTCCTTTCTCTCTCTCTTGTCGTCCCGGGCTGCGACCCGACAACACCTGCATTTCTGCTGCTCATAAAAAGCCAGCTTTGTACCTCCATTGCACCGCCTCCGACTCCCTATCTCTCGGCACTACAACATACAATTAATGAATTAAAGTAGAATTAAATGAAAATTCCATTGACAAGCATGACTTAACATATATTCAGAAGCTTGTAGAATAATATCTTTTTAATAGAGAATATGATAGGCAAAATAAGAACTATCTAAACCTGAGCCGTGCGAGATACTGTATACAGTAATTATTCAATGTGTTCTTTTGTCCAGAATGGTATATGTTTCATAGTCTTTGCTATAGTGCAATGACCCAGTTTCTCCAGGGGGATCATTAAACTTTCATCTTTCCTTAACTTCTCTTTGTTTAAACCTCAAGGCTCTCCTGAGCTCATACCAGCACACTGCAGCGCACGCAGGCACAGGGGCTAGAAAGCTCCTCTATAGTGAGCTACGTTAACATCCCTGTCAGGAGAGACGAATGACAGAAAATACTGGTAAAGAAAAGGGAAAGATAGCAAGAGAGAGGGGAGTCATTATAACTAGCAAATGCGCTGAATGACTAATGACCTATCAACTCACTGTGACTAAGTCAGACAGGGAGGAAGTCTGGGTTAACGGCTGCATGGGGGGTTATTTGCACATTTGAGTGCTTGGGTCAATAATAAACAGAAATCCAGCGGAGCTTTGCTTGCCTTCTGCATGGCTGTTGTCACATTGATTCATGGCAATCCATCCTGCTTACATACAGTCGATTTGTAATAACATCATCTGCGGGCTAAGACATATGTCATCCACCTTTTCTATGAGAGTATGGACTAGTTGAGAGTGCGCGTTTACAGCAATTAACCTGAAAAACAAAGTTAATTGCTGCTTAGAAACTGCAGGGTTTTTAATAAAGATGCATTATGTAAGACATTGTGAGTAGAAAAAAGAGCATGAAAGAATTACTTACAAGGGGAGGATCCCGGCAAGTGTATGTTAGGGCGAGAGCATGTGCCAAGTAACACTCACATGACCTCAATTATGGAGGAGAGGAGAGGAGAGAAAAACAGAGGATATTTGCTTCAACTTGAGACAGTGTCTTGCATATTAAGGTAAAGTGCGTGGAGAAAACAAGAGAAAAGGCTGACTGAGAAGATTAAAGCTGTATAAAGCTAAAACAAGAGGTATAGGGAATATCAAACACAATTCAATAAAGATTTCAAAGCCTGAAAAAAAACTAATATTAGCCATCGACATCAATGATCCCATTAAAGCCTCCGGCAGATGCTCCTTGTTAAGCCGAGAGGGCCAGCGCTGCACATGACAAGTATTGCCCTGCAGCCATTTACAATATTGGACATGATGTCAAGCAATCAATCAGCATGACTGTTCTCTTTATACGCGCAAGAGCGAGTGTATGCTGTGACTACTATAATGCTGATATTTGGACGCGGTTGTAAAGTGTACTCTGAGCTAATGTCCTCTTCCGGTGCTAATTAAATTGTAAAACTAATAAAGTAGTCGCACCATGAAGCAGGGGAAGTGTTTATGTGTTAGGTTTCTTAAGGACAATCATTTCATGCACTGGTGTTCATGGTAGGAGTAAGAGGGCAGTGGCCAGTATTAGACCGGAGGAGTGGAGGAAATTAATTGAGAGGATGCGAGAGAGGGCTGATGGGATTTAATGCTGTATTTTATGCAAACACTTAGCCCTGCTCCAAACCCGATCCTCCGGATTATTTCACAGTGTTCTCTCATTTCAGAGCCCAGTGGACATGGCGGTTGGCTCAAAGCACTGAAGAGACAGTTGTGGCTAACTTTAACAGTTTACAATTATATGTATTTACTCTATGGGAGCAGTACATGTTGTCTTCAATCTTATAAGTACATCGTTTTTTGATCAATTGGTTTTTTGCTTGCACTTTCATGTCAAAACGCTGGTCCCTGTAACAACTTTTTAATGATTTATTTAGTCATTTAAATATTTTAGTTTGCTGTTTCTTCCTATTGGTGTATATTTCATTATGTGATATGCTGGTCTGCTATCTACAAACAGTACTTGGTGCAATCAGTGCATTTTTATTATCTCCAACCTCATGAAACATGTTTATGAATCAATGAATAAGACTTTTATTAAACATTTTTCTTTACACCACCTAAGAAGGACTTTTTCAAAACGCTTTCTTCCATGACGAGTGTTTTCATTCTCAAGAGCACCTGAAGGTTCCCTGAGTATACTGCATGTTTTACTGATTGAGATCTTATCCTCTGTATTTCTTTAAGTGTTTGCTCATGTCATTTTGCTGAAGTGGTTACTTCACTAGGTCACATTGTGTCTTATAGGCACTGGAAAGATTTTACAATTTAGAATAGTGTTATTATAATCTTCATCAAATCAAAGTGCCTCGAATATTTACAAATGGAGAAAGGAGACGTTCACATCACAGTGGGCTCATTTGTATTCGCAGCAAATAAGAGGGCATTTTCTTCCATTCAATTAAAGACGAATTTACAACTAATTATTATGACAATGACTGAGGGACTGAGAGTTTATGGTTTGTTTGTTTGTTTGTTTGTTAAACCTCAAGACGATGTTTTGAGGGGTTAATAATGGATCAAGTTAATATTGCAAAGCAATTGTCATTCGTATATGTGTTTCTGTAACGCATTTTAACTCTACTCTGATAAACAAATGCATACACCTGCTTACACATCCAGCCTTCCACAAACAAGGCAAAGACACACACACACACACACACACACACACACACACACACACACACACACACACACACACACACACACACAAACACATACACACACACACACAAGTTAGACAGACAGACAGACAGACACCTTCTCTGTCCACCCTTGACCAAATGAGAGTGGCAGAGCTTTCATCCGTGAGAGGTGTGTCTCTCTTTCGGTGTTTGGTTCTATAAATCACTCCACAGCAGGAAACCTCCTCGTGTCCCTGACAAGAACAAATCTGACAATCAATTCATCATGATGCGGTCTGGATACATCTGGGGGCATCACCAAACCTGTGCTTGTTGACAGCCAACAGAGGTACTTTTGCCACCCTCATATTCTATCCTTAGTGAAAACAGATGACAGTTAAAGCATTTCTATACATCTGAAGCCGAGTACAGTGTTCGTACTTAGAGGACATCCAGAGGGGAATGTAAGGAGGCATTGGCACAAAGTGTCTCATTATCAACCTTCCTCTCCCCTCCCTGAGGGTCAAAGTTCATGCTGAGGCAGCGCTAGGATTCACAACATCAATGTTAAATTGGCATCATATTAGCAGGCTAGCATCTACTAGTGGTAGCAAACATGGATTTGCAAAAAGACATTTCCGTAGCTAATAGGCAGAGCTGCTCTACACCTTGAGTGGCCTTGGGAGCCGAGTTAAAGGCTGTAGGGCAAGGTTTGTATGCAAATGAGTCTATGTGCAGCAAAGGGCAGGGACACAGGGGCCTCGTGCTGCTTAGCATTACTGGCAGCACCCACCATGAGTCAAGATGTCAATGCTCCACCACCCTCTAATCACCTGTTGGGGGACCATTTCAAGTCTTGCATGTATGTGTTGTGGAAGAGAGACAGTTTGTATGTCAAATGTGTTCTGTAGCTCTTTTTTGTATATCTCTGGATGTTTATACTGTATGTCCTGGTTTGAATATATTTATAATTGTTTTGTTTGTTTGCTTTCTGTCCATCTATTTCTGTCTGTCTATGTCTCTGTGTATGCCAACTCGCATGTCAGAGTGTCCGTGTGTTGGTTATCATCCACAGAGCGCAGCATTTAATGAGGGAGATGGGAGGAAAATAAATATAGTGCCTTTTGAAAATGATTTCATCTCGTCTTTTTTATTGCCTCTCATTTCCATCCATTTATTGTGTAGCAGAGAGTGTGGAAGCACAGAGAGAAAATTTGAATCATTAGACCCCAGTGTCAACATTAGTTTGTCTCCCTTTATGCCTCTGTTCCTCTTTATTCATCCTCTCACCATAGTTCTGCACTGAGCTCTATATTTTAGGACAACAGCAGTGAAACTATAACTCTTGTCATGGAAATAATGTGTCCTTTTTGTAAAAAAAAACAATGAGTAAAATGCCAATCATCAATGTTTGGCATATACAGTATATTCCTGCTTTCATTTACCTTCTCCAAAGGGGAGACCCCACTGTTTCCTGTCATATTGTTAATTGGTTTGACATTTCCTTCCTCTGACCTAAAGATATGAAGCAACCAATAAAAGAAGTTGAATGAGAGGAGGGCCGTTGATTTTGATTACCAGTCTGAGAGGTCACAAGCTTTCCACATGTCAGACTGTTCTAATTTCCTCTCTTTCTTCTCACTTCCAGCAGATAAGGTGGTGAGTGCACTTCCTGTTTTAGCACCCCACCGGGCTATGTTTCGGCCTCTTTGACATTGATGTGGTGCTGAATGCAGTTGGCAGGGTCAGAGGTTAGCAGATGAAGTGAGGGACTGTTGGATCCCATCACTTCACACATACACTGTAATTATCTCTCAGTGGAAAGGAAATGACAGAGAAAGTACAGGTCAACAGATAAAATGATCATCAGTTTGGAGAAATACGACACAATAAAAGAAAAGAAAGAAGGAATTTCTTCAACAAAGGTGAACATGACTTAACATTCTCCAGTAATAATTACCAAAGATTACCAACTCGTGCAAAATGTGAGTACTAGTGTAGGCTGACTATCTTAAAGAAGGTGTTAGTTTGCAGTTCTAAAAGAATGACCCAGTATTATACTTTGTTATAGCTACAGAGCTTTCAGCAAGGTTCAGTTGTGTAATCAATTAAAGAGAATATATGGACAAAACACCACATTTTAAAGCTTTACAAACAATGGATGTCCCCTTCTTAAATAGACTACTGTATGGTTTGCGAAGGCAAAATGAGTCTTTGATGTATCCATTACAACCATGGATTGCACAAAAACCCAGATAACCCTTAGGTAACTATTTACTAAACCACAGTAAAGAAGGCTCTCAAGTCCTTATTATCATCTAATTCCCTGTAAGAGAACAACAGCTGATTACATGGTGTGCTAGACTCAAGCTTTTTCATTTCCATTCCAGAGAGATTACGATTAGAAGATTATGTATGCACGTAGATATAGGGTGTAAGAAGGTGTAGGCAACAGGAGTATTTCTTGTAATTAAAGCTGTTCTGTGTGTGAGGTCAGAGCCTGCAACATTAGGGCCATTACCCCAAGGAGCTAAGAATCAATGCAGTGGGAGAGGAGCATTCTTCTTTTCTTTTACTATATTGATTCTCATTTACCTCCACCAATACAACCAGCATCCACTGCCACTTTCCAGTTTGATGAGGGAAAGCATGCACAAAGAGACAGGAAGGCCAACTCTTGGTCTTGGCAAGCACATTTGTCTGTGCGTTTGGATGGGTGTTAGAGAAAATGTAAGAGCAAGTTATTTTAATTATCCTTGCGTTTCTGTTAGTTATTCTGCCCTCTCACCTCACTTTGCCTGACAAGTCGCTAGTCCCGTTCACTGCCAGTTCCCTCTCGTTGAACCCACGTTCTGGCTGCCATACTGCTAAAAGTGAGGAAACATAATGTGAAAGTGCTGTGTTTTGCCTCAAGCCCTTTTTTTGATCTATCCTGCACTCCATTTTCACTTTTCCCCCGAACTCCTCTACCAAGCTGTGTTGTATGTCGACAGTATTTCTACATCCTTCTCTGCTATAAAAACAGGACATAAAAGACACCTTTTTTTATCCTGTTTTTTGTTATCCTTTTTCTCTCACATATCACACACTCCGACACATTTTTCATTACCTCCATCCTACTCCTCTCTCTCAATCTCTCTTGCCATTTGTCTAGGTGTTGGTATAATATACTGTGAGGTGCAGCGATTAAAAGAGTGGGCAGGAGCCTGGGCTTTTAACTTGTCTCTTGGTATATTATATATGACATGTTTTAATGCTGTCTGCTTTGTTCAACAACACCTCAATCTATTTCAGAACAAAGACACTGTAAACCCAAGGATAACAAGCACATACATGTTTCCTCATAGTACAGTTGTCCATACATTGTGGCACATGATCAAGTAAAAGCTGGTAAACTGCAACACCTACCACATACTCTATTTATGGAGAGGGAGATGTAAGGTTGGTGAGTCACTTCATGCAATTTAGTTTGTATATTTTTTCTCTCTTGATCTTATGATTGATGGTCATACAGCATCAGTATGATATTATGAGTAGCATCACACATCAAACTGACAGTGAGAAGGGGCTGCTGGTTCCGCCAACAATAATGGAGCAATATTAACACTATTCTTCACAGACACTAGCATTTTTTTTTTGCACCATTTGTGTTTGTGCACATGTGTATATTTGCACTTACAAGTTTAGAAGAGTATTGCATTTTCCCTGGACCTGATCAGGTATTCTCCAACACTGCAGTCCAGAGTCCGGGGACCTTCTACAGAACATTTTCATTTTAGTTGGGAAATAATGGACATTATTCAGTGCACGGTTATCAAATCGGACTTTTAAATTGTATACAACCATCATCACACATTCAGTGACGTGTCCTTTTTTCCTTTTATGCCTTCAAATGCTGTCCATTACATTTGCTCTGTTAGCTTTCTCTCCAGGGAGGACTCTTATAAAAGGTCCGCAGCCCAGGGACATGCTCTGTTAATAGCCCCACTAAATGAAGCCATCCATAATGTTACAGCCCTTCCATACACACAAATACACTCGCACATTCTCCTCTGTTCGCCCTAAGACATATTGGAAGCAGAGTCCACTGGGAACCAGATGTAGAAAGGTACATTTGACTGGATAAGAGAGGCAATGATTGAATGAGCGACCTTGGAATGGTAACAGAGACGACGTTGAGTTTGATTAAAGGGTGCTGGGGCTGAAAGACATGCTTGGGTTTATCAGGGCTAGAAGAGTGGCAGGGAATGGACAGGAGCAAAGGTAAAAGTCTAGATGAGAAAGAGACTGATGGAAGCACAAGCAAGTATGATGTAGGCTTCTACAAGTAGCGGAGAAATCCTATTTATAAGGTTCACACCTACAGTATGCATATTCATCTAGATTTGTTTGAAATAGTTATTAAATCAAAATGCTAAAAGCATCACAAATGCATCAAACAATCTAATGAGATACAAATAAGATATTTTTGGAAACTTGCTCTGTAAGTTTGACATTGTCGAATTTGTTTCAAAACTTCAGAAATTAACATCAAAGCTGGTTTAAAACTGAGCATCACTCTGTGGGCATTGTTCCAGCATTGCAGCTGCGTTACGTCACCGAGAGCTGGTTTCTGTTCCTGGTCCTTCTCTGAATATTTCACACTGCCGTTAGCTCCTGGGCTCCCTCAGAGAGAAAGGGAACCATAATGAATAAGTGCCCTGCCACATCGCCCTACTTCCCACTACCCTCCCTCTCTCCCTCTCTTCCTCTCTCCCTATTCACTTACAGTATATCTCCCTCTATCTCTACCTCTGTATTCTCACCCACGCAGTTTTTCTTTTTTTTCAACCTCTCGCTCTCAGTGTCCGTCCCTCGATTCCCTATCTTTTCTACCGCCCTCCCAGTCAGAGCGGTAATGGGTCTGAAAGATGTATGTGATGTAATCCAAACAGACTGCAGATCAGGGATGCCGCTCCCTCTGCTCCCCCCTGCTGCCCCCCCCCCACCTTCCTCCTGCAGTCTCTATTCAGACACAAGGAGGCCTCTCCTCTGCCCTGCTCTGTCTCTTTGTCTCTGCTGCACCTGTATCTCTCCTTTTTATAGAAATTAATTTTGAACATTTTTCACCTATCTAGCATAGGCCAGATAACCACTGCCTCTATCTTTTTTTAAATTTATTTTCATTTAATGTATTCATTTATTTAACAGGGACAGCTCACATTAATTAACATTTCTGTAAATGTGCCAGAGTTAGCCAAGAGGCTATTTTTCATCTGTAGTCCCTGGACAGATTTTAAAAGTCAACCTAAAACACATTTCATTTTAAACATGTAAATACAATACATTCAAAATATGCAACACTCATTACTGGAATACTTAAAGGTGACCTATCATGCAAAACGCACTTTTGTACATCTTTTATACATGAATATATGTCCCCGGTGTTCCAGGGAACTCACCAAGTGTCAGAAAACACAACCCTCTCTATTTTCCTCCATACCCAAATCTCTTAAAAAGGGGCTGCAACGGATCTGATACAGACTGATCCAGATTTGAACACTTCTATGATGTCACAGAAGTGGCGCTACGGCTATTGGGCCAACTCCACCAATCAGGAGGAGACAGCCACGGACATTGCCCTTCGAACGCGCTGGAGACGCTGTCGTACATGTGCCAGGCCTGTAGATGGTGCTGTTCTCACAGAATCAGCCCATGCAAAGACAGTGTTAAATTGAGCGAAATGAGGAATGGCTAAAATGCATGATCTGTTTGGTATTTTGACAAATAAAAAGTATAAATATGCCTTATATAGCTATGGTCCTATACTATATTATTCAAATATAGCATGATAGGTCCACTTTAAATAAAACAATTTACAAGACAGAACAATAAAACAAAACAAAAGAACATGTTAAAACACAGGCAGTGGGTTTTAAGGAGCAGAAGATTGGGTCAGTGTTGACAGAGCTGATTCCTCACTAACCATGTTTTGAGTTTTGATTGAAATCACCTGAATGTACTCTGGTCTCTGATTGGAGGTGGGATTGAGTTCCATTGCTGAGCAGCTTTAACAGAAAATGAAGACTGAATGAAAGAACTTTTTTTGAGTGGAACAATGCAATCTCCTCTCGCTGCACCTCTTGTTATCCTAGTTGCAGTTGTGCGTATGTTAATAGACTGTCTAAGAGGAGGTGAGGCCTCTGTTGTGGTTATTAAAAGATTTTCAACGTCACTCTGTTTGACAGTGAAATGTATCCTTTAAGCGTTTCGAAAAGGTACATTTCTACATTTTGGATAGAATATTTTGTATAATGAATAAACAGTGTTGCTTTTGAAAATGTTAGTGCACGGTTGCAGCTGCTCTGTTGTGGCAGATGATTGGATGGCTGACCTTTTGAACTGCGCTGGCCCTCAGGGCTGCAGGCAGGTGCTTAGCTGATCAAAGGCTGCTTAAACGCTGTGAGCTTTTGTACCTGAATGTATCAGCCTTCTCCTCACTCCGTCTCTTCACTTACTAACTTTGTCTTCGTCTCAGAGGGGGAAGCAACCAAGTGTGTCTTGTCAAAGAGTGACAGCACTTTTATCTGTTCGAATAAAGACAGAAAAGAGAGCTGGGGAAAAGGAGGGAAATGATGTGGAAACAAAAATGTGTTTATGCAGGGACCAAGATAATCACTAAAGTGAAGAAAGGAAACCAATAGAGAGAGACCAACAGAGAAGGGAAGAGATAGGGAGAAAGAAAGCAGATATTTCTAAAATCGACATTTGAGTAAAATACGCAGTTAAATATCGACAGTACGGAGTGATAGGTGGTTCTCTTTATTTGCTGCACCTCCTCTTTCACTTCCTCTTTGTTTTAAATGTTGGTAAAGGGCTAACTGTAACATTCTTGCATCTCAGATAAGTGGATGATTGAGGCTTAACTTAAACCTTTTTCCCCTTTTTTAATCCTTGTCCCCATTTTCATTTCTTTCAAGTTGGTCAACCACTTTCTCTCCATCCTCAAATTCTTTATACCTTTCGCTTTTGAGAGAGATGTACTGAGAGGGATTTCTGAAATGTTAGGTTAAGCTTCTTCGTTCCTAGTCTGCTTTGTCCTCAGCTCCACCCAAAGGCATAACCCACACACTTTTCCTACATTGTTTTAAGCAGAGCTATGATTAACCCACTGAAACATGTTCATTTATTTTTGTGGCAACGAAAAATACATCTATAATTATTATGTAAAATGATATCCATCCATTGCCAAACTAAATTAAAGGTAAACCTTTGACTTCATCGTTCATGTAATATGAACTCCTCTTTTCAGTGGCTTACAGGAATGTGCATTAAACAACAATAAAGCTTTAATATGTAAGCCATGCTCTTTAAATAATGGGGCAATGATGTCCATTACTCTAAATCTGTTGCAGGCCCTGAAACAACTATTATGCCTCAGTAATCTAGTGGCTCATTGTCCTGGTGCAAAGGTCTGCGATAAACTCTGACTCAAGTGGATGCAAACCAACACAATGCTTGAACTTTAATACAGGGCATTGATTAACAGACTCAGCCATTAAAAATATGACAGGCATAAGCTTACATACAAGTTACAACATACAAACTAAATTATGCAGTATTTTTTTTACATTTGCACTTATAATTTCCTCATCACATACTGAAAAAAAACACATTTGTTCATAAAAACAAAGCCTCATTGTGTGCTTTGTGGTAGAAGCACAACTGCTGTGCTGAACAGATCTGGGTCAAGTGCTGGATGGTGGCCGTATGGCTCTGGAGTTGAGTTGTGGCTTTTTAACAGATTGGATTTATCCCCTCGTCTGTTCATGTACAGGCACTTACTGTAGTTCACATAATGCTTTGAGCGATTGGATTGAAAAGAGTAAAGCTTTGGAGATACAGCTAGAGAACTGGACTACACCTCTCAGGGAAGTTTACGATCATTTTCAGAGCAGGCACACTTGTAAGCTGACAAACCTTGACATCGCTGTTTGCCATATATTCTTTTTTTTTTTTTACTTGAAATGGGCTTGTGAACAAGTATACCTCATATTGGGATTTTTAAATATGTCAAGAATATCAACCGTAACACTAACTAACATATTTTTGCCCAAACTGCAATGTGCATTTGCCCGATAATACTTAATATAACCCCGTCTGTTTGTCATTTATTCCTCGTGGGAGATGTTTTTGATCTGGAGATGCAGCATATGGGGTTTTCTGTGAGTGCAGTAAACAGTGTAGAAAGTTGCCAGAACAGCCTATTTGCTGCATTCATATTCTTAGTGTCCATTGAGCCCCTACTTTAGAGCACTCTTGCTCACATTTTGTAGCTTCCCTGTCCTGTTTTCCTTAGTTTATTTGTACTTTTAGCCTGTGATGAAGTGTTTACATCTTGTTTATCCAGGTCTGGCTGTATTAGTGATGGTATCATTCTACTTTAGTCTCCCACACACTCCATTTCAGTTGTTTCAATATGTCAGAAGGATTGAATCAATGTGACAGCTGCCCTCAGAATTACCTTGGCAGAAGATTTCATGATGAGGTTCAAGCAGCAAAGCCTTTTTTTCCAACAAAGGACAATTGATTATACACAGTAGCAACAAGACTGTATATAAAGTTTGCCGGCAAGTAAAGCTACAGTATGCCCTTTCTTGTTTCTGTTGACCTTGTTCTTTCACTTCTGTATTCTCAAAGATAAACCAGTACAATGATTATATATTTTAAAGCAAATCTAAGCTTGCATGTATCTTCTTCTGATCAAGGTCTTAACCTACAAACACATCAACTTTTTATCTTGGACCTGTCAATTATTTGTTAGTCTTATAACAGCACATCTAGATTTACATTTGGATCTGATCAGAGGGTCTTCTGTTGCTTCCTTTTGTTTTATATTTTCATAAAATGTATATTTCAGAAGTTGTTTAAAAGTAGGGTAGGTAAGAATGGAGAAACCAGCTCGAGTGCGCTAGAATTTGAAAGTACACTACCGGAAAAAATCTGCCCCTTCCTTCAGACTTCATTACAGAGCCCCTCCTCCAACACACACAAATGCACACATGACCAATGAGGGCACGAGATAAGTTTGTGCACAGATGGAAGGCTGACAGGCAGGTAGGCCATCCAGTTATTTTAGCCAGGCCGGCTAAAATGATTGGTCGTGCTTTTTACAGTACTACGGCTTCCAGAGATGACATTTTTTTATGGATTTATTATCAAAGCATTTAATGTATTAATTGCTATCGGGATGTTAAGAGCATTCCATGGAATATAACAAAAAGTGTATCTGAAGTGAATTACCTATCCTACCTTTAAGTTAATTAATTATTTTTTTTAAATGACCATGGAGTCATGTCTGCATAGCATCATGTTCATGACTTTTAAACTTAAGAAAGTACATTTTAACCTTTCTGATACATTTTAAATAAAATAAATGTTCATCTCAAAGCACAACGCATCAGCACATACACACACAAACACACACAGTCCTATTCACACATAGATCTATATACCACATTAAATATGCATAACCCTGCACCGACTGTAACATGTTTCTGGCAGGACAACAAGTCTGTGTGATAAACACTAATGCTATCACCTCTCAGTAATGGATAAATCAATGCTGCACTCTGCCAATCAGAAAGCTGCTTCAGCCCAAACTAATACAGCAGGCGCTCATCTCTGATGTAACGATCGGCCCGCCTCTGCACTGACAGAACTGATCAAATGTTGTTATAATGTTGACACTGGGTTAATCGATTTACATATCGCAGGCAGGAAAGCACTAGTGGAGGGAAAGAAAGTGGAAAGGGGATCAGTAGAGAAACCAGGAAGAGGAAAGTGGTAAATGTCAGAGGGCATTTGATAATCAATCTCACCTAACTAAATCTTTGACTTCACAGGATTAAAAGAGATGGAGAGTGAGAACATACAGGAATAGGGAGGGTGTCATTTCAATGTAATACTGAAATATCAGCTGCTACATTTCAAGTCAAGGTTCCTTATGTAAATTAAATGTTTTATCATCAGAGTTGTTTCCATCCCTGTGGCTTTGTTAGGTATCTCACATGAGTGAGAGGAGCAAGGTCAAAATAGTGAACTGCTGTTTCACAAGCAAGGAAAGCAATTTAGTTCTCACTTGAACTGAGACAAAGATTCCAAAAGGAGGATACTTATAAATTTGAACCTTAGAAAGTAGAAATCCTTTCCGAAGAGCAAATTATTTTGAACCGATATTGATATTCAACATGTATACTCGAGTAACCAATTGGCAAACTGTTTAAACACTACACCACAGTGCAGCCCTTTAAAAAAATAAAATATGAAAACAACAAGAGTAGGATTATTTCAATAAACCATACCAAGCCTAAAGTTCCCAACACTTGAATTACTGTAGCAATCAGAAGTAGCTCCAAAAGTCACTAAATCTAGTGGAAAGCTGGCAAGTTTGCAGTACTGAAGGCTGGTCGGTCCAGGCCTCCGTCTACCTCTCCCCCAAAATTATCATTAACCCTGTAAACATATTTAAGTTGTGGAAGACAGTTGTAGTAGTCACATTCAATCAGTGTATACAAGGAATATGTTTAAGTAACATAACAACACCATTTCTAAAATATATTACTGATGCTTTAAGCAATTTCTGGAAAACTCATTGTCTTTATAATAAAACTCATTGTCTTTATGATAAAACTCATTGTCTTTATGATAAAAAATGATCAGGATAAAAGTTAAAGGGGACCTATCATGCAAAATGCACTTTTTGATGTCTTTTATACATAAATATGTGTCCCCGGTGCGTCGGGAAACTCACGCAGCGTCAGAAAATAAAACCCTTTCTCTTTTCCTCCGTACCCCAAATCTTTTAAAAACGGGTGTACAACGAACGGATACAGACTTGCTGCAGATATGACGTCAAATCGGCAGCGGACCCACAGAAAGTTGCTATCAGAAACAATGCCTGACGTGTTTGGGACGTAATCTCGTCTGTGTTTACATTAGCAAGCCTCGCTAACACTCAGAGCTAACCTGTTTTAGAGAGCACATGTGTTTAAAAGCAGGAAATACAAAAAGGAACTCACCTTGTGATAAACCTGCAAGAGCATTTGAGCTCCATACTGTTTCAGAAATAATCCTTGATGTGGTTTAGAACAGGATGGCGTTTTATCACAGCAGAATTTAACTTTATCTCCGATAGAATTCTGATCAGGCATTAGCTCCGCCTCCTCCTCCTTTTTTTTTTTTTTTTTTAAAGCTAAGGACCCAAAATCCGCGTTTCTCTAACAGGGCTGTAAAAGAGGGGTATGAGCAGTATGAGGCATGGCTACAATGGGTGATCTGTTTGGTATTTTAAGCAAAAAACTTCACAGACATGTTTTGTATAGGTATGGCCCTACAATATATGTTTCCAATATAGCAATAGGTCCACTTTAAGAGGAATCAAGCTCACATCGCTCTCTTCTATTAGGCTACCCTCTGCGCCACTTGGTTCTGTTAAAACAAACACACATTTTCCTAAATGTAGGGTGACAAAATACATGTTACACAGCATCGGTCATTATTTACACACATTGACTGTAACAAATGGGACTGGTATCAATGGGGATGGCAATTTAATAGAAAATCTCTAAGCCATTGTAGGTTCGGTATTCTGCTTCAGACTTTAAGTTTCTAGCTTTGTATCTCTTCTCAGGTATATGACATTTCTATTCAGAGACAAACTTTGAATTACTTACTTAGCAACATGTCCTCATAATCTGTTTCCTTTTAATTAAATCTAACTTGCCCCCCTCCCCCCTACCCCACATGTGAGCGGCAGCTGGTTAGACTGCTTCCTTTTAAGACAAAATCCACATGTCTTGCCAAAACTAATCAGCAACAAGTACACAGATGTACTCAGTAACCCTTTTCAATCTCCCATGATGCTAGCACCTTTCCTAGAAAAACACTTACATACTCTGAATAGAGTGACCTATTTTTCATTTCTCTGTTCATGTGGCATTTACAGTTACTGGAACACTGCCAACACACCTCTCGTGCTAGAAATGTAGAGCAAATCTTAAGATGTACTCCTACCATAAAAATATTTCTTCTAAATCCTTAAAATGATTTATTTTGCAGACATGTTGCACAATGGTGTTTTTCGACACATGAACTCTTGTATTGGCTTTTGTGCATATGCGTGACAAGGCAAGGTGGATTTCTTTAATCATGCTTGTTATCACATTCGTATTTGTTGTTGTTACATTTCATCAACACTAAGGTTTGTTTGTGTTTGTGAACTCCATTCAGTTTGGATTAAAAAGTGAGTTTCTTCTCTTTTATTCACAAGTTTTTCATCATTCTGCAGAGGAGCTATGAATAGCATTCGCTCTGACTGTTTCTCTCTTATTCCAAGCCAAACTCTGCATTGACATAGACAAACTTTGCTATTGATCTGCTGAACCCTGCCCCTCCTCTGATATCCCACAGGAAAATTAAAGCGAGATGAAAAAGCGTATTTCTCTCTTCCTTGGTGTTTTTTTGTCCTCTCTGCACCGCTGCCCCAGACAGCCCTGCAGTAATTTGGAACTTTTGAAAAATGCAGCGTCTTTATGCCATTGTCCTTCTTTCTCTCTGTGTGTCTGTGTGTTAGCAGCCCTAATGTGCGGGGCGTGAGTCTTTTACAACATGTTCAATATTACACCATAGGGCCTCACAACCTGAACAACAACTCAAACGATGCAAGGAGAGATGGAGGGATGTGAAAAGGGTTGGCACTAAACTATCAGCGCAGACTAAACCCATTTGTCTTCTCCCTCCAATATTCACAACACCCCCTACAGACTATAAAACATACACACAAAAACATGCCCACGCACAATAACAAAGAGACATTATATCTTACAAATTACATATTATACATCCCACAGGGGCTGAACCGCTCAGAATGCCAGACACACACCTTTCTCCCCAAGCTATCCTTTGTGTTACAATACATATTGTGCCCCGGAAAGATTTGCGAGCACAACATGGTAACACTTCTGGACTCTAACAAAAATATATAATGTTACTTTCAGAAAGGCCAGAGAAATAGGACTGGAAATACAATTTGGCACACAGCTAATCTCTGAAATGTTGCGGATTACTTTCTGCTTGGCTAATGGATGAAACATCATTTCAATGTAAAAAACAATAAACTGTTGCTTATCATCAGATTCATATCTTTAAATATTTACAAAAAAACACATTTTCTCACTATTAAGTTATTCCTTAATTTGCCTGGATTTGGACAATATCAAAATGGCACAGCACAATCACATCACCATGGTTTCAATGCATTTAAATTATCACAGTTTTGTTCAAAATGTTCAGCTCTCACAGAATTGAAGATTTAAGAGGATGTCAGGGTATGCTAGCACTGCGCTCAGTGGACACAGACATGGTTCCTGATCAGATCATTCTCAATGCAGACAGACCCAGTGAAAGGCAGTCGGACTAAGGGGAGTGTGTGCTAATATTTGCCCAGTTATCCATTGATCCATGCGGATGAGTGTTGAGGCTTTGTAGATTAAGTGGCCTGCCGAGGGCTCTGTGGAAATCAGGCCGTCTTAACTGGTCTCTGCTTAGAGTGGGATTTAATCTCACTGTCATGAACCTGAGTAATAAAGGTTTTAAAACTCTAGAAAGTTGTAATGTGACTGCATGAATAACAGATGGGTCTGGGTGTCCCTAAATGAAATTAGCCGTCACTGGACTGATGTGTGTATAAGATGTTTAGCTGTGTTAGTTAGCCAACTGACTGATGTCCAGAGATGGCAAAAGTACACACATCCTTTACTCAAGTAGAAGTACAGATACTCGTGTCTAAAAATACTCTGGTAAAAGTAGAAATACTGACTAAACTTCTTTACTCAAGTAAAAGTAAAGAAGTATGGGCTTCGAAAGGTACCCATAACTACCAACCGTTTTAAAGAGTAACTGACCTCCCTTTATATGAATAGAACAATAATGTCATTATATGTCGTTAGCTAATGAATGTTTCGATGCTGAACAACGGCAAAATTACAAAGTTCTCATTGGTCCCTCTTCTTTAGAGAAGACCAGGAAATGATGGATACACGGATTGTATTCAAATCAATAGGCACACAATGTCTATAAATAATAAGGATCACGCCACGAAACACAGATTGAAACTAAAGTAACAAACCTGTTTTGAAAATGTAAGAAGTAGAAAGTACTGGTATAAAAATGTAAGAAGTAAAAGTAAAAAATTGTCAGAAAAATAAGTAGTGGAGTAAAAACTGATACCAGAAAAATGTACTTAAGTACAGTAACAAAGTATTTGTACTCCACTACTTCCCACCTCTGTGATGTCTCCAGTGGTTTTTGTGTAAATGTTCATAAACACTGATCATTTGAAAAAGCTTATTACTCTTCATTTCATAGTGCAAGAGCTGCCCATGGGGTAAATTACCATGGGAGATGTATGTTTATTGTGTTTTCCACTTAGTGATATCACCAAAGGGGGTTTCTATTATTGATGATGTTTCAACAAACACTGTCTTGTTTTTACACAGGATCACTTGCCTAGCAATAAACATGAGCACCATTTGTATTCCAAGCTCAATAAACACATTGACGGGGGGCGAATGGTCAAGTGTGTAAAGGCCAAAGTGTCTGGCCCATAGGGAGGGGGACACGCTGTTAATACAATACACAAGATGGCAGCCTGCTGTGGTGGTGGATATCAGGGGCGAAGGGGTTAGGTCTTTATTTTTCCTGTATGGTGGCTAATATTCCATAAGTAGTGAGTTTGTGTTTGTGTATGTACTTCTGTGTGTGTTTGCGTGTGTGTGTTGCAGTGTTTGTGCGCAGGATGTAAAAGCAGGACAGACGCTGAGTACCTCTCAGCTCTTCTCATTCACATGTGTTCCCCAGAGATGCATATAGGCCTGTTTTAGAGTGTGGAGAAAGAAGCCAGAGAGGAAGCTGAATAAAGCGCTGTGAGGCATTTTTTTTAACCCTTCAGTCTGAGATTACATTGTAAGCAGAAAAAAAGAGCCTCGTATTTGTTCTAGTCTCTTAGCTGACTAAGAGGAGGCAGTCTGACTGCAGTGGGTCCCTTAATTCTAATTGTCTGTGTTTCCCCTCATTCGCTTTCACTCTGTTGCCAATAATCACTTTTTCTACTCTGCCTGCCAAGTTTCCCTTTTCTCTCGCCCACCTGAGCCCAACACCTGTTTGAGCAGTAAGTTCCAGGAAAGAGGGCCAGGATGCAGTCTCCAACAGTCTGTCACGAGTTCTCCCCTGCTGGGAGATACCTCACACAGCCTGCCTGTCTGCTCTCCGAAAAGTCATGATTTACCCCAGAGATAGTTCTGGAAAGGGTTTTTTTCGGCATTATCTTTATTTAGAAAGCTGGGGACTTCCGTATCTCTTCTCTACTGTACCAACACACATATTGAAACACAGCTGGGTGCACAGACAGACACAAAACCACATTATTCTCTTGTTTACAACTGCAGGCTGTTCTTGATAACCCTCTCCCCGCCACTAGATGGCCTATTATCTCACTTCAGTGAAATGACCTGACAGCCAAGGACAGCTATGTAATATTCATGAATGAAAATATAGCCTG